>NC_044271.1:702382-733196 GCF_003957555.1 Calypte anna
GTCTTCACGTGCCAAGTTTTTAAGAGCATGTGAGAGGTGGCCAGGAATGTCCCTTTGTCCCCCTCAGAGCACATCTTTGTCACACTGGGCCACTTCAGGCCAGTAGTGGCCAAGGCAGGGGTTGTGGGCTCTGGAGGAGCCTGCACCAGCCCCAGGGTTGGAAGCAACCAAGCAGAGTGGACTCTGGCCAAGGGAAGTTCAATAACCCAGGCCCAAGTTTCTGTACAAAGCAATACTGAAAGTGCTTAACAGCTTCTCAAAAGCCAGGTATTCTTTCCCTTGACCTTTGTGCTAGGTTAACAAGTTAAACTTTAACCATTTTTTTTGTTGTTGGGACTTTTAATGTTTTTTTTTGTCTCCAGCCCCCTATTACCCGACCCCCACTGCGATGCAGTTAAAGCCTTTCTGAAGCAACTCAACCTGCTCCTGCCCTCCCAAATTCCTCTTGACTCACTCCTTTCATCTCCCCCCCACCTCCCTAGAGCTCAACATCCAGCCCAACCACCTCAGCATTTTGGGGTGTACGCAGAGGATTTACCTGCTGACCCAGATGCTCCCACACACACTGCTGAGCCAGGGCTCAGGGCAATCCAGCAATCATAGAAAGACAAAGTGGCTCCAGGCAGCCAGCACAGGAAGCTTTAGGAGATGCCAGGGGCTGTATCCAGCAGTGCTGGAAAACTCCCCTGCCTCCCAGCCAGGCAGGCAGAGTCCTCCCAGGCAGATGAAGTCATTTCTGGGGCAGTGAGTGGGGCTGGGGAGGTGTTAGAGCCCCCAGGGCTCTCCTCCCCTGCATAACGGGTTGGGGACATCAAGGACATGGAGCTGGCAGGGTCCACAGCTCCTACAGCAAAGCCTTGAACCAGCTCCTCAGGGAGGGGTGATGGATCTGGTTAATCCCTTGGTCATCCCAGCCCTCCCCAGGGGTGCTTAGGAGCAGCTGAGTTCCAAAACTTCCTTTCCCCAAAATTTTCCTTTACCCTGAGAGCAAAGAATCTCCCCTGGAAGCAGAAGGGGCCATGCCCAGAGACCCTGGAGAGAGGGACAGACACTGCTACAGACTAAACACTGTCCCCAACCATCAATGCCAGGAAAAGAACCTCCAGCAGGAAACAACCCCAAGAAGTCCTGCTGCAAGAGCCCGGAAAACTCAAGAGTACTTTCCAAGTCAAAAAAGCTTTAATTAAAAGGTTTTTTGGGGTCAGAACAGGTATTTTCAGCAGCTGCTGAAAGATGCATTAAGCTACAACCCCAGGCAGCACTTCAGAAGTTGTTCCAGATCACAAGTGCAGCATTTCATGCTCCATGGAATATGGATCACAACCCACTACGGAAGAGACCAGGGTTCACCCTTTACTGGAGATCAAAAGAACTTTAGCAACTTCGGAATATTCCAGGTGCTGCTTTTCCCCTGACACCAGGCAAGCCCACAGATACCTTTCCAGCACCACCAGCAAGTCCCACAGGAGGTGCCACTTTTTATTTGCCTTGGCTGCGTGCCAGGGCTTGGGAACCAGGCTGGGAGAAAACACCAGGCTGGAAGGATAAAAAAAAACAAGCAAAATGAGAAAAACCCCAAATGCTGCCCTGCCAACAGGTGCAGGAACCAGTTTGCACCATCAGGGTAACACAGTACTCACATCTTTCAACCAAAAGATGCAGGGAGAAAAAAAGGAAAACAACCAGAAACTCTGTCCCCAGCTTGGTATACTTCAGGGACACAATTTTCCAAGGGCTGGAAAGGGGACTGGCAGCAGTACCCAGCAAACCCATGAGCACCATTCCACTTGGAATTATTTCTAACCAGAAAACAAGGTGGTTTGGGGTTTTTTTCAGACAAAAAATGTTCACTAAAGTGCCCCACAAACCCTTCAGCTGTAGGAGCCTGGTCTTCCCTGGTCAGCCACACCTTGCTCTGAGTTAAGTCCAAGAATGTTGCTTAAAATTCAAAGGGGAAAAAAAAAAAAAAAAAAGCCAGGCAGTAAAAACGAGGTGGTTCGATATTCGGTACATCTGAGAGAGGCAGTTTCTGATTAGCCAGAGGCAAAACCCATGCGTGGAGCAGCTCCAGCTTTGCAGCTTCAGCCGGTACCGGTTCTGCACAGCCCAGGAGGGGTGAGGAGAGAGGCAGCAGAGCTGCTCTCACACCTGGGTTGTTAGGAAGTGAAAGCCACCGAGAGAAGGAGCAAATAACCACCCTGCTCAGGGTAAACCTGCAGATTAACCAGGTCCGGAAATGCTGAGCGCTAACAAGAAAGAATTTGTGGGAAGAGGAGAGATTTGTGGTTAAACCTCCCGTTCCTAGGCGGCCAGCTAGTTAAAGGTACTAGTTAGTCCTGCCTTTGACTATCTCCAGCACTTATTAGGGAGTCATTGGGCTGTGTATTTAATTTGCATTCTAATAGAGCAAGGCTGCCAGACAAACAGCCCCTGTCCAAAGGGGCTTCCAGAGGCAGGTGATGGTTCGGGCAGCTCAGAGATTCCTTGCAGAAGCTTTGCTGGGTGCAGACAGGGAAATCCAACTCTTCTCACCCACCCCGAGGGGAGGGAGCCTTCTAGCTCTGTGGGTGGAAGCTGCATTTCAGGGCCCTGATTATGCAGCAAAATAGCAGCTTCCTCAGGATCAGATAGGCTAATGGAGAAATGGGAGATCTGACTTAATTAAGAGCTGTCGCGTTACACAAGGAAACCTCTCAGATTTACAGTTGTTTTCCTTGACAAACCTCTGGCTCGTTAATGATCCAATCTCACCCTCTGATCTGTTCAGAGGCCCTCGCCGGGCCCATCCTCGCAGGTGGGACCCTCACCCCCCACGGGTGCGTGTGCAAGTGGGTCCCACCCCACCCCCTCAGGGTGCTCGGGACTGAACGGGGACAGGGAGATCACGTTCGGTTTTGCTTTTAGGAGCTTTGCAGAGCCCTAAAGGCCAGGGCTGCCAGGGCAGCTGCACCCCACTTTCCCGGGGTCCCCCACCTCGCTTTACCCTGAGTCAAGCCCCACGTTGCGTGGAGCCGCTTGGTTCAGAGGGGCCGAGGTGTTGAGTGAGTCACGACTTTAATCAGACACTCAGGGCTAAGAGGAGGGCGGAGGAGGGGGGACGTCTCGATTTTGTCGCACACTGCTGCCAGAGCCAGCCGGCAAAAGCAACCAGGGCAAGAGGAAGGGAAAAACCCTTCAGACTCAAGTGCAATGTTTGCTCTTTGCTGCCGGATACCTGCGGGCTCCTTGCACCAGGAAGCCCGACGGGGTCAAGTGGGCGAGGGGAGCTCAATCCCCATCCCCCAAGGGCTGGGAAGGGATGTGAGACTCCTCCGAGGCTTGCGGCATGGGGCCCATAGAGCCAGAGAGGGACCGGGAGAGGCTTGAGCCTTCCCAGTTACCGACTGGGGAGAGCCGGGGCCGGCGGGGATGGACTGGGGCGAGGGGAGGGGGATGCAGCAGAGCCGGGGAATGCATGGGAGCTGTGAGGGAGATGAAGCGGGGCAGGAGGGGAGATGCGATGGAAGGATGCGCAGGGGCGGGGAGGGGGGGACACAGCGACTGTGCTGCTCAGAGCAGGAGGAGGGATGCTCAGGGTGATGATAGAGCTGGGGAGTCCTTACCAGCTTGCCGGAGCGCTCCCGGGCTTTCTTCACCTTCCCATAGGTGCCCTTCCCCAGCGTTTCCAGGAACTCGTAGCGGTGCTTCAGGTTATGTTTGTGGTGGTGCCTCTTCACCGCCTGCTTCTTCATCAGCGGCCGCGGGGATTTGATCAGCCCCTCGGCCAGCGAGGTGGCCAGCGCCGACCCTGACCCGGTCGCGGTCCCTATCCCCACCGCCCGCTCCATTCCCCGGTCCCTCTCCCAGTCCCGGCTCCGCCGCTCCCTGGCCCGGCCCGGCCCGGGTGATAAATGCGGCGGCCCCGCCGGCCGCGCCCCCCCCCGCCCATTGGCCACACGGCAGCGGCCCCGCCCGCAGCGGGTGCGGGGAGAGCCCAGGGGAGGGGGTGCGGGAAGGACCTGGGGGTGTCATGGGATGTCCCGCAGAACGAGCTGAGGACTTTCCAGAAGAATCACGGAACGGTTGGGGTTGGAAGGGACCACCCAGTGCCACCCCTGCCATGGACAGGGACACCTCCCCCAGCCCAGGGGGCTCCAAGCCCCATCCAGCTTTGGACACTGCCAGCGATGGGGCAGCCACAGCTTCTGGGGGCACCCTGGGTCAGGGGCTCAGCACCCTCACACCAAAGAATTTCTTCCTAATCTCTAAATACCCTTTTCTGAGTAATACCATTCCCCCATCATCCTGTCACTCTGTGCCTTTGTCCCAAGTCCCTCCCCAGCTTTCCTGGAGCCCCTTCAGGCACTGGAAGGTGCTCTAAGGTCTCCCCATTGCAGCCTTCTCTTCTCCAGCCTGAACACCCCCCCAGCTCTCTCAGCCTGGCTCCAGAGCAGAGCTGCTCCAGCCCTCCCAGCAGCTCCAGGGCCTCTTTTGAATTCTCTCCATAGTTCAGGTGCTGAGGACCCCAGAACTGGACCCAGCACTCTATGGGGGTCTCAGCAGAGCAGGGGTGAGGGGGCAGAACCTTTTCCTTTGGCCTGCTGGCCAGGATATGGTTGGCTTTCTGAGCTGCAGGTGCACATTGCCAGCTCGTGTTGAGCTTCTCACCAACCAGCAGCCTCCAGTCTTTCCCTCTGGGATGCTCCCAACCCATTCTCTGCTCAGCCTGGATTTATACTTGGGGCTGCCCCAACCCATCTGCATTGGGTGGTGCAGGGGAAGATTTGGCACCTGAAGGCTGAGCAGAGGTGCAGGACCAGAGCATTGGGAGGATGCTTTTGCTGGGACCAAAGTGTCCTGGAGCTTCACATCAGGAGAGATGCAGGGACAGACATACAGCCAGCCAAGACACACGTACAAGTGTGGTTTACTGCAAGGAGCCACAAAGCACCCAAAGCCCTCTTAAAAAATACATATTGAAGGCAAAATCTGAAAGAGGAAAAGGCTGGGCAAGTGCAGCCTGTCCACACTTGCCACAGGACCACGCTTTGTCCTCCTGGACACAGATCCTGGGAGGGAACATCGTGATCCACCACTGGAGCCAGGGGGGAAACGTCTGAAAGCTGCTCTGGCTCTCCCACGGACATTCCTGGTTAACTCTGCAGCACCTTCCCGTGTGGTCTTTTTGCCCCTGTGGTAACATTTTTTTTTTTTTTTTTTGTTTGTTTTGAGATATTAAAAGAATGCAATTCTTTCCCCAAAGCAGCCAAAACAAAAGCTCTTGCCCAGCTCTGGCATGTGAGGTGAGGACACACCGGATTGATTGAAGAAAGAGATAGCTCCAGCGTTACTCATCTCCGCACTCAGACCTGGATTTTCCCACTGCTTCCAAGCAGCTCCGGGCAGGGTGAGACAGAACAGGGGCTCGGGAGCCTCTGGGAGGGATGAATTAATTCAGCACCATCCCCTCTCTGCAGTCTTTGTGTCCCTGAGCACAGGACAGAGCCGTGCAGTGACACAGCACCACTCAGCGTGTCACAGTGATGGCCACGTCAGGATGAGCCCCAGGCAGGCATCGTGGTCCCTTGGCTTCTCCTTCAACTTGGGGACCAGAGGAATGAGGTTCTGGAACGATCTGTGGAGGTCTTGCACCAAACTTCTGCTCATCCATAGCTGTGATCCACCTCCCTGTGTAAGGACACAGGGAGCTTCTATCACCAGGATCCCTGATTTTTATTGCCAGTGGCCTTGTGGCACCTCAATTCCTCAGGAAAAACTTCCTGCAGCTTCAGGCTGGTCCTGCATCCCTTCCACCCTCAAACCTCCCCCCGAGCTGAACACACCGGAACCCACAGGCAAATCTTCCCCGTTTTTAAATGCGTTTTCTCCCACCCGTGTGTGTGGGTGGGAGGAAGGACCGAGGGAGATCCTGATCCAATTCATTATCGCAGCCGAAACAGAGCTGGGATAATGAATTATTCACCGCGCAGTAACAGGAGCTGCGTTTCCATCTGCAAGTGGCCGGCAGGGCCCATCGGGAAGATAAACAAGGCGTAGATTAGATTAACTAAACTGCTGTAATTTCAATGTCAAAGTAAACAAATAGGATCCTGTTGAGGCACAGCCCAGAGATTGCAGAAGGGCTTAAGATACAAACCTACCTTCCTGCAATAAACAGATTTCACTTGACTCTAAAGTGTCTCCTGAACACTGCAGAAATGTCACCACCAGCTCTGGGCTCCCTCGTGGTTTAGCCCACAGGTCCCAGGAAGCTCTTGAGCAGGCATTTAACTTCAAGCACATGTTTAATACTCCTGGTGATTTATAAGGATGCTTTCCAGAGGCTTCCCCCCACCTTCCCCCTCTCCGTGATGAAAGGAAGCAGAGCCTTGGCTAGCTTCTCCTTCTGTTCCTACCAGACAAATTCTTTTCTGCAATTTTCTGTGTTGATACGTAGGCTTAGGTATGCTTTTGTTCTAGGCTGGCTCAGGAAGCCCATTTTAATGGAAATGTCAAGGGACACAGATCTAAGTCCACTGGAATCCACTGATAAGGATCCTCTATTGTAACAGCATTGCTTCTGGTTTCTCAGCAGTGGGGAAATCCACGGAAATTCCCTCTGCCTCCCCCCACTCCAGACAGCCTTAGAAACAGGCAGCAGGATTTCTCCAGCACCAGCACTTTGCACCACGGGCCCTGATCCACATCCACTAAAACCAACATGAAAGTCAACAAGGAATTTGGCTGGGTGTCAAGCAAACCTGCTCAGAGCTGGTGTAAAGAACTCCGTGTTTTGTCGTAATGGAAGCTCTGTTTACTTGCAGCTTTCTCACATTATAGTGATTGATTTCTGATTTTTCAGTAAACGCTCCAGCATTACCTCAGTGCTAAAATCATCCCGGTGGCTCCGTCGTCAAACTCGGTGGCCACAGGCTCTGTGCTCCTCTCTTTGTGGACTGCGAAAGGAATGAACTTTCCCCAGATGCTACACTTGCAGCTGGGAGCCCTCCAAGGGGGAAAGGAAGAGATTTGCCAGGCATTAAAATACCAAAGACAACAAAAAGTTTAATGATCACCTCTCATTAGTGGGTTTCCAAGCTGGCAGCATTCCTCACCTGCTGCCGGGGAGTGCTCAGGGGGGTGTGAAACCCATTCCTCCTTGGAAAACACCAAGACAGCTGGGGATTGCTCTGATCCTCCCCATTGGGTGCCCCATCCATCAGCAGAAGAAGGGGAAACACATTATCCCCAAGAGGAGCCCTTTGGAAAAGTAATTTATGGCTTATCCCATCTAATGGTTGCAGCAGAGGCCACCTCTGCACCCCACTTCCACCCCAGCTGGGATTGCACCAACCTGCAGCCTCCATCCCCCCATCAGCTCTTGGGGATGCTCAGCTCATTCTTCCCTTCTCGGTAACCACTTGGCAGGCAGGTTTCGTGCCCAGGTTACTCGTTTGCAGGGATCGTTTTGCAATGACCCCGCTGACCTGATAACATTTGCACCCAGGTCCTGCCTTTATCGCTGCCAGGGTGGGCAGAGGCCCAGCGGGGAGCTCCCTGCCACGTGGAGCTGAGGAGATAAGGGACATGTCAGAGGGAGGACAAATGATGGCCAGGGAAAGGGGAAATATTGCCTCAGCCAGCTGGACAGAGCAGGGGAAAAAAAAAGAAAAAAAACCTCACAGGCAAACAAACAAACAAACACCAAAGAAAAAAAACCAAAAGACCAAAAAAAAAAAAAAAAAAAAAAAAAAAACAAAACAAAAAAAAAACCCACACAAAAAACCCCAAAACAAACAAAAAAACCCCCCAAAAAAAAACCCACCCCAAAACAAACAAACCACATACACAAAGCAAACAAAAAAACCCAGGAAAAAACCCAGAAAAAAACCCAGGAAAAACCAGCCAAAACAAACAAACAAACCAAAAAAAACCCCCATTGCTCTTGAAGTGGTTTTGCAGGCAGGAAGGTGAGCAGGGAAGCAGAGCAAGAAAAGACAAAAAGGAAAGCAAAAAATCCTTAGGAGTGACCCAGGGAATGACCCAGGGAAGGACAGGACTCTACTCACTGCAGCTGACCCAGAAGATCCCAGGAGCTCAGGTCCTGGGTGCTGGTGCTGCCCGGGGTGGGTGACACAAACTTCTGGTGGCCAGGCTGGAAAACTTGATAGTCCAAAGGGCAATGAAGCCCGGAACCGGCAGCTTCAAAATGTGAATTTATCTCCTGGGGACTTTTAATCACCGTGTTGTGGGGTGATAACGTGGTCTTTGCTATTGCAGGGTATTTACCTTAGAAATCACTCTAGAGAGATAAGAGATGTGCAGTGGCCTGAATTACACTTTCATCTAACAGAGTGTTGATTAAAAGCCAAATAACAACACCCGTCCCACTCCATCCCTGTTCTTCAACCCCTAAAATACTTATCAACCCCTGCTGGCCCCCGTTTACATCCAGCAAACCCCAGACAAGCTGGGCCAAGGGCCCCACCTCTGATTTTCTCCTGTTCTGGGGAGTTTGGAGGCATTTTCCAGGCTTTGCTTTCCTCTCATGTACACACAGGAGTTCATGGGAGTTTGGTGCACATGCCACAAGTTACCCACACCAAGGAGAGAAAATATTATCTACACAATAAACACAATACACAATTGTATGTATTATTCCTCTATTTTACCACCTCACCCAGGGTTTTCCTACCACAGCAAACGTTGTACAAATCAAACAACCCAGGACACTCTGTGATGCTCTCCCAGGCACTTGGAGGTCATGGTAGGGAGGGTTACAGCCCCCAGCAGGACGTGGAGCTGCAGATATGATGAGTCATTTCTTTAAAAACCCAAGCAAACTAAAAAAAAAAATAAAATATATATATATATATAGTTGGAGGTTTTATTTCCAGGGCAGGAAGAGTCTGTGTGTCAGGGCAGTGACTCCACATCCGTTACAGCTCCAGGGGATGCTGATGGAGAAGGTTTGTCTGGAATTGGCTTGGCTGTGACTCAGCTGCTGGTGTCCCTGCAAGGTTGGGGACCTAACAGGGAGCAGAGCAGCAGGGACAGCAGGGACAGAGGGACTGGGATGCCTCCCAGTGCTGCTGCAGCTTTGGCAGCATGGAGGAGCTCTATTCCCAGCTTTCCAACGAGAAATCCATCACTGGAGCTGTACAGCAGAGCTCAGACACAACTAAACTGGGTCCCCTTTTGGGAGGGCTTGGGCTGCTGGTGGCCGTGGGGTAGGATGCTCCTTGGGCCAGTGATGTCCTTGGGCCACCAGCCAAGCACTGCTGTGTGTTACAGGTCCGTGGTGAGGAGCAGAATGATTTCTGCTCCACAGCCAGCTCCTTTAAAGGCTGTTCTAAGGAAATTTCCTGTTTATACAGACAAAGTCTGCTGGGGGACAATGACAAGGGATGCTTTTCTGTGTCAGAGCTGGTAGGGCAAAGCCTGGCTCTCAGCAAACACAACTTCCAGTCCAGAGAGGTCAAGTGAGGACACAGGAGCAGCCAGCTCTGGGATTTGTTGAGCCCCATTTGGGAGCTGGGAAACGCCAAGAGCTCAGCTGGGGTTCAGATAAAGGCAGAGAGAGAAGAGGTTTGTGACTGCTGAGGAGGCTGGGGGGTTCAGGGCTGGCTGGGGCAGAGGGACCAACCCACAACTCCCCAGAGACAGGAGGAACTGGCTGAGAGATCTGCTGAAGATCAGTAAGAAAGAATGCCACAAAGCAGTGTTCAAAGCACTCGGTGTACTGAAACATGATCCCCTTTCAATGCAAGGCCCTGTGACATCCAATACATACATAAAAAAGAAAAAAAAATTAAAATACAGCAGGCAATTGCCAACCCATTCTCAAGACTGCTGAGAGCAGTGCTCTGAGGCAGGTCAGATTTACTGAGGATGCTGGAAAGCAAGCTGAGTTGAAACCCAGTTATTTTATATTCAATTGCTTTATTTCTGAAAAGATTCCCTTTGGGCCACCATCCACAGTGATTACAGCAATTTAAAGGCCAGATTCAGCAAATGTGCTTCAACACCAAGAGGTCTTTTCTTACTCTGAGGTCTAAGCACACCCTTTATACACACTATGGAGGTGGCATCCACCTTGGCTTCCAGTGTCAGACACCAATGATCCTCAGGATGCAAGAAATGAGGTGGTGAGCCCTGTGTGTTCCTTGCCCTTGAGGACCAAACACCACAGTTTGGTTTCAGGTGGCCAGGGGAATCCCTGCCCAACACACCAGGGCTGCAGCAGCCCCAAACTCCTCTGTATGAGCAGGAACAACCCCGGCCCTGGGAGCTGGAAAGGATCAGGGAGGAAACAGCACAAGCCAGGGTGGTGGGGTAGGAGCTGGGGCAATCTGTGAATTGATGCAAGGAGCCTCTCTGAGAGCTCCTGAGGCAGCTCCTTGTCCCAGCAGTGCCTGAAGGAGGTGACAGGAGCTGCTCCCCTAACAGTGGGACAAACGCAGCCCGTGGGGTGACCCTGCAGCTGCTGGGTGTCTGCACACCCCAAGCTGTCCAACCACCCCCCCACATACAACCTTCCCCTGTAAGCACACAGCCATACCCCCCTCTCCTCCCCACAGCACAGGGAGGCTCTGTGCCATGCCCAAGGCTGAGCAGCCAAACCATTCTGGAGAAGAGAAGGGTTTGGTACCACTCCCTTATCCCAAGAAAAATCCTCCTGGACCTGTAGTCTCCAGGACTACACTCCCCACCACAGGAAATTCCCATTAAAGGCCCCATTGCACTCAGCTGGTTTGATCATTGGGCTCCACCTCCCAGCTGAGGTTTTACCTTGTCCCCCCAGGCACAACAAGATCCATCAAGTATCAGTTTCAAAGATGGAAGCACCCAGCATCATCTGCTGAAAAGCATGAGCACCACATGCATCTGGGGAAACAAAGTCTGAAAGTGAGAACAGGAGCAGGATTCGACCTCAGAGGCATTTCATTGATGTTAGAGACTGCCTGGGGGAGCTGAGGGGAGAATTCAGCTCCAGCAGAGCTGCTGGGAGGTGTTTGGACTCAGAGGTGATGGGAACAAAATGCTGGAAGAGATGTATAACAACCTTTTCCCATCTAGCTCTTTGCTGTTACAGCCAGGATCCCTCCACAACCTGGAACTTTGGAGCCGGGCTGCCACCCCCCCAGCATGGACCAGCACTGCCCAGTCCCACAGCAGCAGGATGCCTGCTGGGAGGTGCCGGTCCAGCCGGGCTCAGCCCATGGATGCCATCTGCCGTTCAGAGTACCGGGAGGAGCCCGGGAGCCCATCCAGCACCTCTCAGCCCAAACAAGAGCAACAATGCTTAAAAACAAACAAACCCTACTCCTAAATTCCCCTCCCTGCTCGTCAGCCTTAGCTCCCGCTCCCATCCCCATCACCTGGAGGGCAGGTACAGCTCCTTGTTTCTAACAAAAGCAGATTATCTCCTGCAGCCTCCCATTTCCCACTGCAGGATTCAAGGCGTAGTTGTGAGAACCATCGGTGGAGAGATTTAAACCTCCAGCTGGTGTCTGCCACCAGGGTGGAACTGGTGAATGTCACCACCGAGCCTCTAGAGGTAAAACCCGGAGGATTTCACCTGCTACAGGAGGGAATCTAAACCCACTAGAAGGGATTTCCCACAGGCAGAGAGGAGCCAGGAAAGGGCTGCTGGCTTTCAAAGGAGGTTGGGAAAAAAGTGGCTGTTACTGGGATCTCACAGGAGCTCCCTCCAGTCTTTGAGGAGCCCAGAAGTGACTGAACCTGGTGGTACCTAACTTGCTGCAGGGCACCCATCACACCCCCGAGAGAGATACCCTTGGTCCAGAGGGGATCCGATTAACCAGGCACAATTGCAAAATTGGATGAACCCTCAGAGAAGCCCAGGAAGAGATGGGGATCAGGAATAGCATTGACCAAGCTATTTTTGGGGTCCAAGTGCTGCTGTGACTCCAAGGGCTCCTTTTCCTCTCCCTCTCTAAATTCTCAGCACATCCCCAGCTTTGATTACTGACCATCTCCCCCCAGCCTTGTCCCCAGTCCCTGACAGCTCCTCATTAAGTCCTGGAGCAGGTTTATTCCCATGACGCTGCTTTATCTGTCACTCTCTTCAGCTTTTCTGGAGGGAGAAAGCCAAAGCTCGGCCCCCAGCTGAGCTGCAGCCAGACAAAGGGAGCGGATTCCTCCTCCCCTTGCTCCAGCTGAACAAAGCCGGAGCTCAGCAGCATCCAGCCCCGAGCCCGGACCTGGGCGGCCTCCCTGCAATAAACAGGGCTTGGGGCTAATGAGAAAGCAAAGAGCAGAGGAGCACCAGGCTGTGCTGCGTGTGTGGGAAAGGTTCCTTGAGGACAAAGGAAAACACTTCATTAACAGCTAAGAGAGTCTGGGCTGTGCAGAGGTGGCTGCAATAGGGACCTGCTCTGCCGGGAGCCACGGGGTTTGTTCCGGAAGAGAAGTTTCCTTCCCTCCCTTTAAGCCTGCTCCATTCTCCTCTAATATTTTGCTGTTCAAACAGACGCTTTATGAGCCCTCCAGACTCAGGAGGCAGCAGATGTAGAGGGTGCTCTTAGCACCTTCCCTCTGTTCTGCTAGACCCAGACCTTTAATCATCCTGGGGTGCTGTTAGACAGCAAAGCCTGGCACCCTGCTCATCATCCGCTGCAGCCTCACCCCCAGCACACCTCCCCCAGGAGCCCTCCCTATGTCAAGACTGCCTCATATCCATGCTCCTCACCAGGGCCTGGAGCAGCTCCCTCCCCCCTGGCTGGAGCTATGGGCCTGGGGCAGGGGCAGAGTTCCTGCCTGCAGTTGAATATTTGCATTTATTCAGCCTTCCAAAATTCGGTGCCTAAAAGAACGAAGCATCAGGACCACAGATGGGAAGGTGACAGGGGATGGGGACAGACACTGCTCTGCATTCGTACACAGCCAGAGACAAGCAGGTGGGATGTAAATAATTAGCCAGCAGGTTGTTAGCTGCCGAATCAGTGCCTTCCTTCCCCTTTCATCTCAGCTACACAGCACTTTGAGATCAGAAAGAGGAGACCTGGAGCTGACAGGGCTGTGCTTTGTAGGATAATCGAATCTCTGGGCTGGAAAAGACCTTTATCATCATCCCACTGTTCCCCCAGCACTGCCAAGGCCACCACAACCCATGTCCCCCAGCACCACATCTACATGGGTTTGAAATCCTTCCAGGGATGGGGACCTGGGCCTGGCCCTGACAACCCTTTCCAGGGAGAAACCATCCCTAAAATCCAATCTAAACCTCCCCTGGCACAACTCGAGCCATTTCTTCTTGCTCTCTTCCCTGTTAACTGAGAGAAGAACCCGACCCCGGTCCCTTTACAGCCTCCTTCTGCAGAACCCACTCGCTTCACTCGTTCTTAGCAAACCCAGACAGACTCGAAGGGTTCCCTAGGGAAGGGGTTTTTCACACCCCCTCGCCCCCGATCTCCTCCCTGCCGTTGCCGCAGTCGCCGCACGGTGTCCTCGGAGCTCCGCAGCGGCGGGAGCGGGGCCGGTACCGGCGGGGCCAGAGCTGTCCCCGAACTCCCCCGCTAAGGACAAGGGGGCTGTCACCGGGACACCCCCCAAACCACTCCCTTCGTGTCTTCCCACAGCCCAGGAACTGCTGTAAAAGAGGGCTGGAAAGGAAAGGAGCAAAGGATGGGGCAGTGCCCAGGGTACAGATACCTAACTGAGTCCCCCTCCTCTCTACCCCCAGCCCCCTTTTTCATGCCGGATCCCACATTTTCATATGACCACAGCACAGCCGGGCTTCTCTGAAGACAGATTTTAATGGTGCGACTGCTACAAGTTAGAACTGTAACCCCACAGCCCCCTTTAAACTGCCCCAGTGATGGCCAAGACTTTTTGGCTTCATTGCCAAAGCCACTGCTTGGCCACAAGGTGAGAGCAGCTCCGAACCTAAGCTCAGTTTAGCTCCCTTCTCCCAGGGCTGAACAGAAGGTTCCAAAATCCCTACAGGGGCTAAAAACCTGGTTGGAACACCATAGGTTGAGGCCATCTCTGCATGAAACCCAGCAAAGGCTTTATCAGTGCCAGTCCTGTGCCAAAAGTCAGGGCTTCTCTCCAGCCAAGAGTCCCTTGGGCATTTAATCCCTCCCTGGAGCATTGGCAGCCCCTTGCTCCAGCTCCTGGCAAAGCAACAGTCAAATGCTACAGGTCTGCAGGAAAAGCCTTGCTATGAAGGCAGAAGAATGATCCCCTGGAGCTGGCTGCAGGTGAGGAGGTTCCCTTCCTGCAAGCCAAAGAGAATTTGTGCAAGCACACACAGATGCCAGGGTGCTCATCCCACCAGCTCTCCCTCAACCACCACTGCCCTGTCTGGATACTCCTAACAACTCCAAACCCATTCCCTGTGGGAGTGGGTGAGGATGGCAGCAGGGAGATGCTCACCCATACCCTGACCTCCAGAGTCCTTCCTGGTGGCAGGAGACACAGCACAGCAGCAGCTCCTTCATCCACGGAGCTCTTAAGGTAACCAGAGGGCTCCTCAGAGGGGACTCCTGGCCAAAGCACTCCAGAAAGAGCAGCTCCTGCTGGACATGGCTCCAGGACAAGGTTGGGTTCAGCTACCAGAAGGCAGAGGAGAGGTGCCAGGCTCCCAGGGCAGCTCTGGTGGCACTGCCACCATCACCACCACTGCTGGAGGCCCCCAGGGGCAGGGTCCTCTGCTGAGCAGGAGCCAGCTAGGAATCATTGAGGCACAGAGCCTCCACAGCACTGCTCAGGCCCTGGCTCACCCCCCCCACAGCCAGCAGACAGTTCTGGACCACGATGCTGGAGCAGGCACAGCGTGGGGTGGGCATGGGTGGCAAAGTCTCCCACTTGTTCTTCTCCGGGTGGAAAGCCTCTGCAGACTCCAGGACAGTTGGCTGGTTTCCTAGAAGCACAAAGTGAGGAACTGGGTTGACCTGGGAAGCACCAGCAAACATCTCTTGCCTGCTCTGGGATGGTGTCTGTGCTCTGGACTCCATCCCTTTATAGGGTCCCTTTTCCCTGTCCCCTCTGGCGAGCCAGAGCCACCATCTCTCCCCTCTGTAGGGATAACCCAACTCACACCACCCTTCCCCATGCCTCACCAAGTCCTCCAGCCACCACAACTCTGCCTTTCAGGTAGCCAGCCACAAAATCTGCTCTCCTTTTCTTCAGGTAGGAGGAGCGCTCCATCTTCAGCCAACTCCCTGGAGGGACAGGACAGAGAGGGTAACACAAGAGCATCCAGCTCCTGGAAAAACCATCTGCCTCTGCTTTGCTTTGCTTTTAGGAGTGCTTTGCTTTTAAGGAGTCTCATTTCACTGCTGCACCTTGGGGGAAATAAAACCCCACGATGCAGAGGTCAGCTTGGGCAGGAGCTGTTGAACACAGCCATCTCAGGACCATGCTTTCCAACCCCTCTGCTGCTTTGCCTGCTTAATCCTGACTGCAGACCTGCCTCTAAGCACCAATGGTCCCAAGGACTCAGCAGATGAGAGCTCTGCAAGCCCAAAGCCTGCTGTGCTACCCCCCTGCTCCTCTGGGAAGGACAGAGCTGGGACAGCCCCCACCTTGTTCTATGTCAAACATGTCCACGGTCCTCATGAACTTGGGCTGCCTGTAGAGCCTCCCCTGTCTCAGGCCCCCGAGACTGAAGAATTTGTCTTCTGTGGGCACAAAGCTGGAGAAGGCTCTTTTGTTGGGGATGTTGGGAAACTTGGTCCAGGACCTGGTCTCTGTGTCAAAGACTTCAAAGGCATTGATGGCGTACTTGGCCTGCCTTCCACCTGCAGGGAGGAGGAAAGAAAAGGGTCAGAGGAGTCTTCTGGGGCAGCTGCCAGCTGATGTGGTGTCCCCAGGTCTCAAGTCACCTGCACGAAGGTTTGCTGAGCCAGGGAACTCCTCAGCTCCCTCTCCTTTAGCTGCAGGTTCATGGGATGCAGACACTTCCTTTCCCAGTGCCCCCAGTTCCCTCCACACCAGCAGCAGCAGGTCACTGGTGCAGGAAGGTTTTCAGCATGCACTGGTTCAAATGAAGACAAATTCAGAGCAGAGCAGGGAGCAGAGCTCTGCCAGCTAATGCAATTCAGATGAATTCAGCCCCAGTGCAAGCCCTGGGCTCCCAGTTGAGCTCCTGGCAGAGCAGCAGAACCAGAGCAGCTGCTGCTGCCACCACCAAGGATGTTTTGTTCTTCTTCCCCCCCTCCAGCTGCAGATAAATACAGATAAATGCTCTTCCCAGCTCAGATGCTCAGCCTGCCTTTGAAGGCAGAGCCCTGTGCTCACTCCTGGGCCCAAAAACTGTTTGCCAGCAGCAAGCCAACTGCAAAACAGATCAAAAAGTCTTTTCTGGTAGCCCCTAAGCAAGCCAGGGCTGTCTGGCACTTGGAGCAACCAGGGCTCCTGCATTTTGATCCCCTTATGCCACTGGCCACGAGCTAACAGCAGCATTTCTCTGCCTTGGTTTCTTTTCCTGTAAGGCAAAGGGAATGAAAATTGTCCCCTGCAAAAGGCCCTACTCAAAACCTACAGCTGCAAGCTTGGAATTTCTGAGTCCATGGGAAAGCTGGCATGGATGGTGAGGAGGATTCCCCAAAGCCTCTTCCAGGGAGGCTTCTCAGTGCTGAGATCCAAGGAGCTGCTGCCCAAGGAGAAGGGGGAGGAAGAGGAGGAGGAAGAGGAGGAGGAAGAGGAGGAGGAAGAGGAGGAGGAAGAGGAGGAGGAAGAGGAGGAGGAAGAGGAGGAGGAAGAGGAGGAGGAAGAGGAGGAGGAAGAGGAGGAGGAAGAGGAGGAGGAAGAGGAGGAGGAAGAGGAGGCAGGGCTGTTGCTTACCCAGCACGTAGATCTTGGTGCCTCTCAGGAAGGAGGTGGCAGCATACCTGGGTGTGGGCATGGCTGCCAGTGACACCCAGATGTCCTTAAGCATGTCATAGTGCTGCAGGTAGTTGTGGGGCCTCAGGTCTGATCCCATCCCTCCAGCTGCATAGACTCTGTAGTCTGGACAGGGCCAGGAAGCAAAGAAATGCCACAAAATTAGGCTAGGCTGCTTGTTTGTCCCCAAATCTGTATCAGCCATCCCCATCTCTGCCTGGTGGCAAACCTGGTTCTCCAAACCAGCATCCTGCCTACACAGCACCCACATCAGCTCCTCCAACAAGCACTCGGCTCCACAGAAAATGTTCAGGAGAGCAGAGGCAGCAGCCTTGGACCTGTGGGCAGCTGGAAAAGCAGAGCCCAGCCTGCCTGCTGCAGGGATTTGGGCAGCTAGTTCTGCTCCTGGCCTCTCACACTGAGCTGACCCTGCAGGATCAGTCAGGAAAACTTATACTCCTAAAGAAAACCATCTCTAAGATGGTAAATATTATTTTTTAAGATTCCTTGACAGTGGCTTTTAAACCTACTTAAACAAACAAACCAAGCAGCTCTCAAAGAGCTGAGATTTGTAATTCCAGGGCCAGGGGGAAGCTGGGCTGACCTGGGGCACAACTCCCAACCCCAAAGTGTATCAGAGCACACTGAAGGGAATCAATGCTCCACAACTCTGCTCACAACTCAGCCTCACAAACCTCATTTAAGGCAGGGCTTAAACATTCTGGGGGGAGCTACACAAGAAACCCCCCCCCAAGGCTGGCTGCTTCCCCTCCTTGTGCCATGATTTGAGGCCATAACTGTGAAGCTGACTCCCTCCTGGCTGGTTCTGGGTTTGGACCAGAGGTCTCTTCAAACCAAAGCTGTTCTGTGGCCCCCAGACCTTCACCTCAGCCAGCAACACCATTCCTATTTTTTTCCAGCATCTGCAGAACACAAGGAGCAGAATTTGCTACAAAATCCTGGAGAAAATTGATTGGAGACCCTGGAGCTTGGACCTGTCCAAAATACACCCAGTTACCAGCACAGCCATGGCCCTGGTGGCACCAGGGCTGATGAGACAGAGCAGCCTCCAGCCTTACCTGCTTTTGGCTGCCTTTAGCTGGTGGGATATAACAAATACCTGGGGCTCAACTTCCAGGAGGGGTTTGGGACAACATAATCCTGTGCCATCACCTAGAAAACTTTTTGGATTGATTTATCAGCTGCCTCTAACCCTCCCCAACCTCCCCACCTTGCAGCCATCCCTCCCTGCCCTGGAAGGATTGAAGCCTCCTTGCCTTTTGTTGTCACTGAGATGCCCATGGCTGCTTCTCTCAGCGAGTTCCTCTTCTTCCACTTGCCCTCATCCGTGTTGTACATCTCCACTATCTTCAGGGGCATCTGGTTCACCCCCACTCCTCCTATCACCATAATCCTCTTGCCCAAGGTGGCCACGGCCACCCCAGCCCTGGCTGTGGGCATGGCAGGCAGTGCTGTCCACTGGTCAGCCTCGGGGGAATAAACCTCAAAACAGTCCATGGGGACCCCGTTGTCATCACAGCCCCCGATGGCAAACACCTGCCCAGCAGATTCCACCAAGGTTGAGTAGACCCTGGGGCTCGGGAGTGGGGTGAGGGTTTTCCACTGGAAGTCTTTGGTGTTTGCCAGCTCCATGCTGGCTGGCAGGGCAAGGCAGCATCAGTCCCTGCCTGCAGAAAGGGGATGGCTACGCTGCAAAACAGAGCAAATAAAAAGAAAAATAAAGTGCCAGGGAAAAAGCAGCAAAGATGGAATGCAAAGAGCATCCAACCCAGGATGGGAGCATCACCACCAGGCAGTCTCCTGCCCCCTCCCCTGTCCCCCCCCCAGCAGCCACTGGTACCTTTCATTGCATCCCCATTAATCCTGTGGTTCCAGATCTGCCTCAGAAGCTCATGCAGAGATTGATCCTAAAAATAAAACAAAATAAAAGAGAAAAAAAAAAAAAAAGCGAGAGGTTGGAGTCAGTTTGTTATCTGTTTCCTGAGCATCCCCGCCCCCAAGCGACATTTACACTGAGGAGGCTGCAAGCAGTCTGCTCACTTCCCCGGCTGTTTTCCTGCCTCCTGGGGGAACTTTTCCTCCTTCTCTAACCTGCTGACTCCTCTGGACCCCTCCTCCCACAGCCCCTGGGTTCCCCTCTCCACTAGCCCTGGGCTGGGAAAGGCAGAAGCAGCACCCACCTCTCCAGGGCTGCACCGCGGAGCTGTGAGAGCTGCAGAGAGCAGGATAAGAGGCACAAGATCTTGCTGGAAACCCACCAGCATCTCCTCTGCTCTCTGGAAATGGCTGTTAAGCATGCAGATGAAATTAATCAGCTCAGGAGGACAGAGAGAGGGCAAATGGAAAAGAACAAAGGCAGCAGCTTGCTCGCTAGCCCAGCGTGGAACCTTGCACCTTGCACAGAGCATCTCTGCTCTCATGGTGGAACTGGGACTTTTTAACAATTGGCCTTAAACCAAAGTAAGATTTATCTTTAGCCTTCCAGGGGCAGCAGCCTCTCCCCATCAACATTTGGAGACAGAGCTGTAGGGTAGAGTGAGAAGTTGCCAAAAAAAAAACCCAACAAACCAACCCCTAAATTGGGGCATCCTCCTGGCTGAGCACTGCTCAGGGACAAAATAAAGCAAATAAAGCAACCAATTGATATTGTCCTTAAGGTTTCTCATGGACATGGACTCCCTTCTCCTAAAAAGGAGACCCAAGCTTGCTTCCTGCTGCTTCATCTGGAGCAGAATGTAAACAAGAGGAAAATTCCCTGAGCCAGGAACAGGTTGTGTCCCCCCAGCACCCATCACCTTACCCATAGCCTGACCACAGCCCTTCAGCTCTCCAGCCCCCTGACAGTTGGAGCAGACAGAGCCTGTAGCTTAGCAACAGCCACCTACAGCTGCCTTCCATCACCCATCACTTGGGAGGAACTCCTTGGGTACCCTGCTGCCTTCTGGGGACACAGCATGGAGCAAATGCTGGGGATCCCCTTGGAAGGGGAGAAGCCCCAGGGCACACCAGGCTGCACGGGGGCTCTTGTACCCCAGATTCATCCCATATGTAGCAAGCACACTTGGGATGCCACCTCTTTATCCTACAGATCCATGCCTTGGTGTTCATCAGGGAAACAAGGGGACAGAGGTGACCCTTGGGGCACTCCTGCTCCTGTCTCAGACAGGGCCCATACAGCATTCCCAGGAACTCAGCTCTGCTTCAGGCTCATCCTGCAGCTGAACATCACGTTTCCACAGCCAGGTCAGTTCTTACATCTCCTCTGGAAGTGTGGATGAGAGGAGAGTGATGAACAAGCAGCAGTGAAATGGGTCCCAGACAACTGATACCCATCAAACCCACTTCATGGCCATATCTGAGCTGGCTTGAAAAAAACAACCAGGACTCTTTATTTCATCTTATTCCCCTAAATCCATTTCAGCAGTCAGCTAAACATTGTTCAGTGCCTTAAAAGTGTGGTTACAAACCCCAGGAACACCCTCTGAGCTGTCCCCCTCCAGCCTCAGGAACAAGGCCACAGCCCCCGGGGTCACAAAGGAGCCCAAAACAACCATTAAAAGCAGAACAAAGCAACAACCAAAAGCAGCAGAAAGTCAAGGCAGGCTCTGAATCTTCCCAGCAGCCAAGGAAAAACGGGACAAACAACAGAGGAGCTCCCCAGCTGCTGTCCTGTCCTCCCCTCCCTCCCATCCCTTGGTGGCTGATGTGCATCACACAGCTGGATCAGCTCTGGGATTTTTGCTCTGGCAGTTTAAGCAGCTCAGGGTTATTGCTTTCATGAATAATTTATTGGCTTTCTGGGTGAATTTTCATGCCTCACTGTGGACAAATTCAGCGTGGTCCAGCAAATGAGAAAAGCAGAGCTAGCTCCTGTTTCCAGGAGCGTGACAGATTTGCATCCTGACCTCAGAGAAGTCATTTTCCTGCCCTCAGCCTCAACTTCTTGAACTCTAAAAGTACAGTCCTGGGATGAAACACCATCAGCATCACTCAGCTGTCTGACAGAAGCAGAACCTGATGGCTGGTGCCAGTTTCTCTGCTGTCATTAAGGCCATCCAAAGCTCCAGCATAGTTGTCTAAAATTGCCTAGAAATTCTTTTTTCAATATTCCAGCACACAGAAGGTGATTCCAAGCAGTGAGAGGCAGATGAGTATTTCTGAGGAGTGCTCAGCAAGTCCTCCTAGCCCAGGCAGAGCAAAGTCCTGCAAGTTCAGCCCAATTCTGGTCCCAGACAGCAGGAACCAGTGGAGCATCCTCAGCAGCAAAATCTCTGCCTGAATTCAGCTGCTTTGTAAACAAATAATTTGCTGTTCTCCTCTTCCAAGAAAATCAAGGTCAGTCTGAAACACCCCCACACTTTGTCTCCTTCTCCAGCATCACCTGAACTCAGAAGGAAGCTTTGCCAGCAGTGCTGCAGGAGCTGGGAGCTGTCAAAATGTGCTGTGCAACCACCCCCTGTGCTGCAGCCATCTTCTGCTCCCAGGCACAGGGAATTAGCACTTAATTATACAGGAAAAACAAGAAAAAAAAGAAGAAAAAAAAAAGAAAGAGGAAGCATTAACATTATATTTTTCTTAAATGGCTACATTAAAATAAAAATTCGTGGTAATTGCTTTCCCACCAGGGGAGATGACAGGCAGGGCCCAGGCTGTGCCCTTGCAGGACAAAAGCCTCAGTTTTAAGGTCTCAGGGAGCAGCACAGAACCCACAGAACCTCAGGGAATTTGCCAAGTGGCTGTGGAGCACAGGAAAACCCCACAGCACCCAGTGAGAAGGGGCCATGGGGACCTCTGGGTGCAGGGGCTGAGCTCCCATCTGTAACATCCAGGATGCTGGAGATCCCCAGGGATTTCCCCCAGTGCCAAGGAGGGGGTGTCAGGCTCTGCCCAGCTCTCCCCTGCCTGCTCCTGACTCCTTGCCCAGCTCCATCCCCTGCTCCAGCCACACTCGGGTGTTTTCCCAGTGCTTTCCCTAGGATCCAAGGCACAGGCTGGAGCAGGCACCAAGCCCTGGGTGTCTCAGCCCTCTGTGGCTCAGCTTTTCTGCTCCTCTGTGACCCCAAACCACCCAACAGCAGCTCAGATGGGAATGGGGCAGGAAGGGACCCCACATCTGCCCCTCTGCCTAATCCTGAGGGTCTCTGCCTGCAGCTGGAAAATTCCCATCCTGGCTAGAATCAGGGATTCTGGCAAAGCAAAAGGAGAGGAGGAAGATAAACATGGTGCTGATTTTCTTGATGCTGGTTCCACCTACATTGGAAGTGAACAGGGAGCAGCAACATCTCAACACATCAGAAAGTTTCAGAAGTGGGAGCAGCACCTAACCTCCCCCATGAATCACTGTGATGGAAGTGAGCTGCTTTTCCTCCTAGAAACACATAAATGTCCTGCTGTAACCACTGCCAGATAAACACCAGCACAGCCTGAAAAGCCCCATGGGCTCAGGTCCCAACCTTTGCTGTAAAAATAAAATAAATAAATACATCCTTATTTCAGCCAAGGGAGACAATTCTCTGCCACCTAAAGAAAAATAGATATTTAGAGGTGCCCAGCACCCCAAATCCCCATCATACAATAGTCCAGAAAGCTCAGCACCCAACAGACACCAATCTCTTCAAACCCTCACTTTTTGGTCAAGGTTTAGGGGGAGCAGGGGGTCAGGAAAAGCCTGGCACCTTTCTGTCCCAGATGCTCCTTCCCATTTCTTGCTGACACTCAGAACACACCAGGCAGGTTCTCTATAAGCTTTGGGGACTCTCCAGTCCTGGCCCACAAGGTAAAACCAAGTCTAGGTTTTCAAGTAATTCCAACTTTCAAGCAGAAAAGGTTTAGGCTTTGAAAAGTGGGGACTCTGGTGCCTTTGCTTCTCCCTTCCTCAAACCCTGGCAGCTGAGGCTTTAAACAGAACATGCATGAGATTTTCAGTCTGGTATTTCTGACCTCTCTTCACACTGAGTCAGGTTTCCTTGCCATAGTAACAGCTACCCAGAAAAATAACAACTACCCTTCCCTGCCTTCCTCTGCAGATCACCCAGCTGGCAGAAAAAAAAATAAAATAAAAAGGTCTTGTGAGTTGTAAGGAAAGAGGAAAAAAAATGATGTGATTGTAAGCTAATTAATTGCACCAAGGAAATTAAAACAAGCAGCTCATTTCATTCCTGTTCCTGAGCACCTCTCCTTGCATACAAAGGTGGGAAGTGAGGACAGGAGGCTGTGACCCAATCCCAACCTCACCCCTTCCCCACATTTCCAGCCCCTTGAGACCATTTCCAGCCTCATCATGCCAAATGCAATTTCCTTCAGTTGCTACCAGGAGGAATAGAGAGGTCAGGGACAGAAATATTCCAGAGCACAGCAGTTGTGCATCCCCTTCATGCTATGGGACAAGGAAAAAAAAAAAAAAAAAGAGTTTCATGTTCTGGCACTCATCAGTGCAGGGAAAAAGCCCAGATCACCCTTTTTTTTTTTTTTTTTTTTTCCTGGGTAGGCTGAAGAGACAGCAGAACAAGGTAAGATTTATTCACATCACAGTTTGTCTCGACAGACAGAGTTCTAATTTTATCAAGACAATTCTGAGGGTGCCCTCTCCCTGATCCAACCCCCAGCAGCATCCTGCATCACCTCCCCATGTCCCCAAAGGTTCCTTCTCCTGCTCACACAAACAAACAGCTCCTTTTTTACAGGGGTTAAACACAGAAGGTCTGTTCCAAGCCCTGCAGCCTCTCTGGTTGTGTTCACAAAGCTCCTCTTACTCCATATTTAGGCTGCATCCCCCTGGAGGGAACGTGAAGAGCTTGGGCCACATCTCAGCTGGGGCCAGCTCCTGGCACAGCCCCATCCCTGCCAGGGCCTGGCCTGGAAATGCAGAATATTTGGGGACTGCTGGCAGAAGATAAAACCAAAAAAGGAAAAAACATCCTCCTTAACCCACTATTTTTTTTTCTGGGGAGGGTGGAACAAAACTCAAAGGGTTTTTTTCTGCAATACAAGCCTGGGATGAAGCTCTCCTCCTCCTCCTCAGCATCCCACCCACCCCCCCCCCCCAAAAAAAAAAAAAACCAAAAAAACCAAAAAAAAAACCCACAAAAAACCACTGACCTGCAGTGAGGAATTCCCTCCTCTCCCTTGCCAGGAATGCTCAGGAAACAGGGATGGATTCACAGCTCCTGGGAAGCAGCTCCGGGTCCGGATGTAGCACAGATCCCTGCTCCAAAGCTTCAACTTTCACACCCAAATCCTGGGGGTACCCCAGAGCATCCCCCTCCCCTTTCATCCCCCCCCTGCCCCCCGCAGAGCTGGCGAGAGGGATGGGAGCAGCCACGGGAGCAGCTGGGAGCTGGGAAGGCTGCGTGGGAGGGATGAGAGGAGAGAGAGAGAGAGAGAGAGAGGGAAAAAAAAATAATCAGCATAAATCCAGCAGCCCTAATCTTCACCCCCTCAAGAGATGTAGGATAATTAAGAGGGAGAGTGTTGAGGCTTTCCCTCTCTGGTCTCTTCCTGAGTGTCGGCAGCTCCGTGTGTGTGTGTGTGTGAGTGTGTACACAAGGGTTACCATCAGAGTGTGTGTGTGTGTGTCTGTGTGTACACAAGGGTTACCAGACCCATATTTAAGCCTTTTATGGCTCCCCAGGCTTGCACAGGATGTTCTGTAACAGCAGCTCCCCCCTCCCTTGCTGCCCTCCCTGCCTGCAAAGACAGAACTCCAAGAAAAGGAGAAGAGACAGAGAGACAGGGAGACAGAGAAACAGACAGACAGACAGTCAGACAAACAGACAGACAAGCAGACAGAGAGACAGACAGTCAGACAGAGACAGACAGTCAGACAAGCAGACAGTCGGACAAGCAGACAGACAATCAGACAGATAAACAGAGTCAGACAGTCAGACAATCAGACAGACAGACAAAGAGACAGACAGACAGACAGTCAGTCAGAGAGACAGTCAGACAGACAAGCAGACAGAGAGACAGACAGACAGTCAGAGAGACAGTCAGACAGACAAGCAGACAGAGAAACAGACAGATAGTCAGACAGACAAGCAGACAAACAGACAGTCAGTCAGACAGACAATCAGACAGTCAGACCCCCCAAAAGACCCCACTGTGCTGCTGTGGTGTTCCCCAGCTGCAGCTCCAGGCCAGGGGTGCAGAGCCCTCTCACCTGCACAAGCATTTCATTCACCCAATTAACCCCAAAATAACCAAATAAACCCAAAAAGCTCCTGGATGCCCTTCCCCTTGCCAGTGGCATTGCTGAGATGGAGCTGAGCATCCTTACCTCCCACCTCGAGTCTGCACCACATCAACACCTGCAAGAGAGCAGAGGGACAGGAGATGGAGGCAGGGGAAGAAGAGGGTGACTTTAAATTGGGTAAAAGCACAGGGACAGCTTGGCCATAAAACCCCAGGTGCTCATCCCCTGCCTGGTGGATGAGTCCGAGCTGACAGGCTGGAAAAGAACTCCCTGTCCCAGGAGGATGGAGTTTGGAGCCTTTTCCAGAGGCAGGGATTGCTTTGGCTCAGCAGCAGATGCTTTATGAGCAGTGGGAATTGCACAGCACAATTCCTTAGGGGCCAAGGAGCCCTTTCCATGGCCCAGGGATTGTGCTGGGAAGGAGGGAGGGATGCTCTCTGCTATCCAGGGAAAAAAACCCACCATGGGCAGGCAGAAAAAAGGGAAAAGACAGCAGAGTCCCCTCCCCATTCCATCTTTTCCTGGCAATGTTGTGTACAGAGACCTCTCAGGGTATCCTGGAAACTTGGAGGACAAGGAAGGCTCAGGAACAATCCAGATTTGTGCCTGGGAAAGGTGAGGAACTTTTCCAGGCTGCTTGGAAATGCCAAAGGATAAAGGTAAAGGAAAAAATAAAGAATAGTCCTGAAAACCTGGAGCAGTTGCCTGCAGTCCAACATCTGTTTCCATGGGAACAACAGGAGAGTTGCAGGAATTCCTGCAAATTAGACAAATAAGGCTGATAGTAATATTTGCTTTTCCTCTTTTTTTCCCACCTCATGATCCAACTCATTCCAACTCTATGTTAAAGATGAAGTCCCCCCAAAACAGTCCCTCCTTGATTTAACTATAATTTAGATATTTATAGATAAATATATTTAATTTTCAGTGGCTGGCTTGCAGCTCCTAGGGAGGTGGGGTGGGAAGGCACCTAATTTGCCTTCCCTCAGCCCAGGGAATCCCCCCAGGGGGTTTTGTTTATTTGTTTTGCTGATCAGCCCCATAAAGTGAACAAGCACAATCTGTGCTCAGCTGGCTCCCCAGGGATGCAGGATTGATTTCCACTCCAGCCTGGCAAGCTTCCTGCTCTCTCTTACTCATTTCCACCGAGTCTTGGCACAAACTGAACTTTTCTGGGGGTGGAGGAAGCTGTTTGTGTCTCCCCCATCTGAGCTGAGGAAGGTGTTTGGGATCCAGAGCCAAAATTAATGGGACTTGCAGCTCAGGAAAAGTTCCTGAAGGCAGGAACAGGGAGGCAGTGCCACCACCTGAGGCTGGGAGGACCCCAGGGATAAATGACATTTTCTGCAAACCCATCACACCTTCCCCCTGTGCTACACCAGGGCCAGACGGGGAATTTCTTTCCCAAGTGTGGCTTAAGCTTCAGCACCTGATGTGCCCAGGAGCTTGGCCTAATTCTCCATGGTTTTGGGGTATTATTATTATTATTATTGTTATTATTATTATTATTATTATTTAGTATAAGCCATCAGGAACATTTCCCTTTGAAGCTTTTATTTCAAAGAGCCCATACACCAGCACTGGGCAGTCAGACTTATTGCATGAAACACAGAAGATCACATCTTCCAGCACTAACCATACATCCCTGGCATGCTGAGCAGCAGGAGGTTAATGGGTTTGCTTTCCATTGCCAGGAGGATTTAAAAAAATCCTTCTCCCTGCAGCCAACACTTCCCCCCAAAAAAATAAAAAAATCAAAATATCACTAAATCCAAACCAGGAAAACAAAAAGAGAAGAAAGATGCTGGGTACCCCCAGGTGAGAGCTGATGCTGAGGAGCATGAATTCCACCTCATCTCATGGATGTTCAGATGAGAGAAATAAATGATAACTTTATTTCCCAGTAAAACCAAAGCTCTGGGGTTATTTTGGGGACCCCTTCCCCATCCCTCTGAGGAAATTTGTAAAGAGGCCACCCAGGTGTCCAACCTCCCTGAAATTCACCCATTAAAGCCATGGCCCCCTCCCCACTCCCCATCAAAGGTTAATATCTCACTTTAAGCACTCCTGAACCAGGTTCAGGGAGATGCTGTCTCATCAGCCAGGCAGTGCCTTTAGAAGAAATCAGTTTTTCTGAGCACAAAAAAAGTGCTGATACAGCTCAGAAAAGGACAGGAGCTGCTGGATGGGCTGGCAGATTCAGTGCAGTTTTTTTGGGATTTCCACCCAGCAGAGGACTCAGGGGAATCCCAAGTGAAAAATCAAACCTTGCACTTGAGGCACTCTTCAACTTCAGAAAGTCTTTTTTTTTTTTTGATCTAGTTCCAGAATTTTTCCTGCTCAGCTCTGCTGTGCTTCCAAAGCTGTTAAGCTGCAGATAATTTTTAAGGGAACTTTTAGGGAAAGAAAAGCAAAGGAAAGGTGGTTGGTGACAAGAGGAAAAGAAAGGTGAAGGGCACAGCTCCTGATCCCTCTGGGAGGCCAAGAACCAGAGAAGTGACTTCCACCTTGCCCATCTTTGTTCCATCACTGGATATCCTTCTGATCTGATGGAAAAAAGCCCACTCAGGACCAGAGTCACATTGTGCTGGGTGGGACCAAGAGCCAGAAACCTTGTGCCAAAGAGACTGATGCCCTGCAAAGGTTTCCCCATCACCTCATCAGGCAGCAGGGTCCAGTTCCAGGGCTGAAGCTTTGGTTCTGCACACCTCAGAGCATCACTTCCAGTCTGCATCCCACAGGAAAATGCTCAGGCAAAGAGAGCCACTCAGAATTACCTCTTTCAGGATGAATTTTAAACTGTGGGGAATTTAACCTACTGTCCAAAAGCCCTCCTAAATATTCTCTTCCAAAGGGAATTCCACCTTCTTTAAGATAACCATCTCCTGGGCTGAGAAGGAAGCGGGATGCCTATCCCAGAACATCCCAGCACATCCCTGCCCATCCCAGCATCCAAGCTGAAGAGCCCATTCATCTCTTGGGGATCACATCCCAAACCCAAGTGCACAGTCACTTAACCAGCCCCAGAGCTCAAGGCAGGAGACCCAGTAAATAACCTTTTCCTTGAAATCATTTTCCATCACCACACAAAAGGAGCTGTGTTTGAACCAGCTCTGCTTTTGTTGTGACAGCTGCTATCCTGTCAGATTAGTCCAATGCACAGCTGTTGGCTCAGGGTTTTTACAAAACATGTCTAAACCACTCAGGATTTCAGAACTTTTTCTTTTTTTTAAAGAAAAAAATTAAAAAAACAGCAACAGAAATCCCCCCACCAAGCTAATTGCTTAAACAAAGCTGGATATTCATTACAGTCTGTAGAATAAATGGGAAGTTTGGCTTCATCTTTGAAGAGAACTTCAAAGGATGTAACACTAAAGAAAAGGTGGGGACAAACCAGCTTTTAGTACTGAGGAACTCCCCAAAAGGCTTTTGGATATTAAAACACAGTGTTCTACTTGAGGAAAAAGAGTAAAAATCCCTTTCAATTCAGGTTTTTCAGAATATTAGAAGACTTCTGAAATGGTCCCTGTGCTTCATCCTCTTTATTCCTCCTCCTTTATCTGCTCATCCAGAATTCTGCTGCTGCAGGTTTTCATTTTCTTTCCATACAATCCCAGCCAGAGCCTTCAGGTTCTGCTTTCAGTGCTGAGGTTATTGCATTGCAGGCTGCAAAAAAGCATCTACATCTGGATAAAGCACAGCCCAGTGATGCTCCCTAACTAAAAGGTGGTTTGCCTGTGGTTTTTTTGACATCTCATAAAATGGAAAAGGCCCCTAAAAGCTCACCTTTGTTGGGGCTGTAAGAATAGTTTGTTTTTTTCCCAATGATGCTCCTGCAGCACATTTCCATATGTATTACCCAGCCTAAATGAATCATTTCTAGCACAGAAATATTGTGCAGAACTGCATGCAACAGCTGCTCCTTCATGCATTGGTCTCTTGTGACCCCATTTGGATTAGAACATTTCCCATCCCCATTGGGAGAGGGGGGGGGGATAAAAAAACTGCAGAGATCAGAGCCTGAGTGTTTGAAGGAGGAAAATTGCCTAAAGCCACACTTCATTTGCTTCCCCATGAAGAGGACGGAGGCTTCAGAGCTGCTCTTTAATGCCTTTCGAGGTTGTTTTCTGGAACAAAAATCTTTCACTCGACCCTGGTAAGCAAAGCAATTGGGACAAGATAAAATGAAACGACCCCAGTGACACCTCAAATCGGTTTTATTCCTATTGCTGGGAGCCACAGGGAAGCAGCTGCCTGGCAGGACACAAAATTTAAGCCACAGGTGGAGCCAAACATCACTAGAAAATACTGAGATGAAAACTGGTTTAGAAAGAGGAGGTTTTTACCTGAACATTCTCATCATCCTTCATTAAAGGCACGGGGCACTTTTCCCCATTTAATTTCTCAGGAGGTTCAGGGATTTTCAGCATCCTACAAAACAGGGGAAGAAAGAAGAAAGATGGGCACTGCCCCCCAGAGATCACGGCAGGAACAGGATCCCAGGAGATGCTGCTCTGCTCTGCATTTAACCCATTTACTTTAATTTTAATTTGAATTCTTTCTCTCTGGTCAAACCGAAGACCATCACCCTGTGTTTGACTGCCACAAACAGTTCTGCCCCAAATCTACCCCAAAATCCTGGACTCCCTCTCCAGCTCTAGGTGCTCAGAGTGATGTTTAAGCATCTCTTGCTGTCACCTTACAAATGGCTTTAATATCCCCCCTATTCCAGGAGCTGGGGATATTCACTGCCAGACAGGAGGTGATTTTTTTGCTCGACCATTTTTCCTTAATTCAAATTCTATCAGTGAAGGCAGCACGGGGCAATAAAGACTCCATTTTTATTTCCTTAACCCTGGTGCTATTTTTCAACAGAAAGTTAATCTTTGGGTGCTCGAAGCATCCTTCCTGGGTGCTATTATAAAGCGATGGAGTTCAAAAGCAAAGCTTGGCAAGACAAAAGGAATTTAATGGGAAGAGATCAGGACTAGAGAAACTCAGGTGTGCACCACCCATCATCGCCTGGTTAAAGCAGTTAAAATCCATGGCCACTTAGCTTTATCCAGGCTGCAAATTGGACTTTGCCTTTCTTGTTCCTTCTAAATGTAAATTAAAATAAAATTATGCATGTCTGCTTCAAAGCTAGAGCTACTCCTGCCCTTAAAATGTTATGTATGGAGTACAATGGCTTGCATTTCATTCTAACAAGTACCTAATTCAGCCGCTGCTGGGCTTTCTTAGCAAAAACCAAGACACCCCTTATTTCTTGGGGAGAGGCTCTGCCACCCCCCCGAGGGGAACAGGGACACCGGGTGCTTCACCCCCACCCAGAGCAAGAATCACACCTGAGGAGGAGCCTCCAGAGTTCATAGAATCATGGAATTGGCTGGGTTGGGAAGGGAGCTCAGAGCTCATCAAGTCCAACCCTTGATCCACTCCCCCCGTGGTTCCCAGCCCATGGCACTCAGTGCCACATCCAGGCTCTTTGGAAAGATCTCCAGACACGGAGAATCCACTACTTCCCTGGGCAGCCCATTCCAATGCCTGATCACCCTCTCCAGAAAGAAATTCTTTCCAATCTCCAACCTAAACCTCCCCTGGCACAACTTGAGACCCTGCCCTCTTGTCTTGCTGAGAGTTGCCTGGGAAAAGAGCCCAACCCCCCCCTGGCTCCAACCTCCTTTCAGGGAGTTGGAGAGAGTGATGAGGTCTCCCCTGAGCCTCCTCTTCTCCAGCCTCAACACCCCCAGCTCCCTCAGCCTCACCTCA